>NC_042971.1:17061932-17088462 GCF_901001165.1 Salmo trutta
ATGAGGGTGTACAACTTGATATGATAATGGACATAGATGCCTCGACGCACCAGCCATTCCAGAACACCTTCTGACACACATTCCCTCTGGATATTCCATGCAAGGTTCCCTCCCTCTCTTCCTCCCTTGTGTTCCATTGCTGGGTGGCACTGAGCCCTCTCTCTGCCTTGGCAGTCTGGACCGTACCCAGCCCAGCAGGTCACCTGCACCGGCCATAGAGGAGCCAATCAGAAAGAACACTTATGAAACAGTGTTTGCGAGAGAGAGAACAGAGAATGGAGGGAGGGAGGGAGGAAGAGGGAGGGAGGGAAGGGTGTGTCGCGGCAAAAAGTACAGCCAGGGCAGCACAGGGGCTGAGGGAAAATAGAGCAGGACTAGGGGTTCGGCCGGTACGGTCAGGTACACTGTGTGCCATGGTGAGGAGCGTCAGCAGAGTTGTTCTTGGCTGGACTTTACAATTTCACAGAGCCAGCCTATCGTCCCCCGTCCCCCCCCCCGTCTACAGTACTTTGCAGCGGAAAGGAAGCTTGTGTTGCTACAGCGGGGGGAAGAGAGAGCGAGAGAGAGCAAGGGCTATTGGAAAAGAGAGAGAGAGAGGATATGAATGAAATGTCACTTGACTCGCCCTCACTATTTATTTTTCCCCACCGTGATTCTACAGAATTTGTCTTTTTTTGTTTTGTTTTTGACGTGCGTACCCACCCCCACCACCACTGTCTCGCACAAAGTTTCTGGTGTTGCGCAATTAGAGAGGGGTTCACCGGGAGGACAGAGGCACAGAAAGAACGAGTTGTGCTTTTACCCCTGAGAGGGGGACAGACATTGGCTCTGGCTGCTCTCTGTGCCGGCTCCGCCTCTAACACACACATACACTGTCTGTAGCTGCAGGGGGGGTCTCTTGCTGCGGGCCAGACAGGCCGAGTCACACAGCAGACAGGCCCGCCCTACTGAACGGGTTTCAAACTGGCTCCCTCTACTGCCTCCCAGGCCTACTGTACCACAGACGCTCACTTTTCCTTCCAGGCCTCTACAAGCCTGACTCACTCAGCCTCACTGCCTCATTTATCAATCATGCGTAAACCGTGCGTGGGATCATTTCCATGCAAAGTGTGAGATTTATCAATATGAACGTTTGCTTGAGTGTGTAAATGTACGCACAGCCATGACCATGCGTATGCACAGTGCCAAGTGGTGGAATAAGGGAATTGCTTGTCAAGCATATATAATGGGGGAAAAATAAACACAACATTAGGAACACCTTCCTAATATTGAGTTACACCCCCTTTTGCCCTCCGAACAGCCTCAATTCGTTGAGGTGTCGAAAGCGTTCGACAGGAATGCTGGCCCATGTTGACTCCAATGCTTCCCACAGTTGTGTCAAGTTGTCTGGATTTTACATTTACATTTTAGTCATTTAGCAGTCGCTCTTATCCAGAGCGACTTACAGTAGTGAATGCATACATTTCATACATTTTTTTCTCCGTACTGGTCCCCCATGGGAATCGAACCCACAACCCTGGCGTTGCAAACACCATGCTCTACCAACTGAGCCACACGGGACCAATGGATGTCCTTTGGGTGGCGGACCATTCTTGACACACACAGGAAACGGTTGAGCGTGAAAAACCCAGCAGCGTTGCAGTTCTTGACACAAACCGGTGCACCTGTCACCTACTACTAATAGAATATACGTACACTTCTTGTAGATGGCAATAAAAAAAAGTCACTGAAGTCCTAGAATAAAACTAGCAGGATCTGCTTGAAACTCATTGTCTCTTTTGTACTTGTACATGATTTTTGTTGGTAAAAGGCATGAACTTGGCCTTGCTTAACCTGCTTCTGACTTATTCATCCTACTGTACTAGCAATTGGCAAGCTGTATTTAAATGAAAAGGGAAAACGAATAGCTATATTTGCTAAGCTATCCATCTGATTTGAATAAAGTTCATAAAAATTCCATTAGCTAGAAAACTAGCTAGATTGAAACTGCTGGGGGAAAGTTAGCTAACCTTACTTAAAACTGTTGAGGATCTTATCCCGATCTTATCCCGGTATTGGGATTCATTGTCATGTGACCATGGCGGGGAATTCAAAACTGCAAGAGTAATCATTTCAAAAAATCAAATAATCAACTATTTTCCTCCATTTGAAAGATATATCTCCTAAATCTAACCACGCTGTCCGATTTTCAGAGGCATTACGGAGAATGCATAAAGTTAGGTTATGTGAGGAGAGTACATTGACAATAGCTGCGTGTAATGTTTAGCCAATTCAAAGAAGGGCATCAACAGACAGAAAACTAGCTAGAATTATGCACTTACCTTTGACAATCTGCATCAGATGACACTCATAGGACATTATGTTATACAATACATGCATTTTTAGTTCCATCAAGTTCATATTTATATCCAAAAACAGCATTTACAGTCGCGGTGAAATTCAGAATTTTTTTCGGCTCGAATGCACCCAGTGAATCCAGCATTACAAATCACGGAATTACTATTCGAAAACATTGGTAAATTATAATATTGTCATTCAAAGAATAATATATTATCATCTCGTAATTGCTACCGAATGGCCAGATCTCAAAATAACTTTACTGGGAAATCACATTTTGCATAAACTGGGTACTATGCTAACAACAATAAGCTATATGCTAAGCTAAGCTAAGCTATACCGTTAGCATTAGCATCATCTAATATCGATAATAACATTCTAAATATCCCCTTACCTTTGATTATCTCCATCAGAAGGCGCTGCCAGAGATCCCAGGTCCAGAACAAATGTGGTTTCTTTTGACAAAGTTCATAATTTATGTCCAAATAGTTAGCGTTCAGTAGGCTCCCACAAAATGAGGTGGGCAGTGTAAAGTCACGTCGAAAAGCTAAAGAAAACCTAGTAAATAATCTATTTACGTTTGTTTAAACATGTCAAACGTTGTTTAGCACTAATCTTTTGTTCCATTTTTAACGTGAAACATCAGTAAACATCAGTAATATTTTCACACAACCTATCAAGTGTCTAGAATAAACGATAATGACAAAGGCACTCTTCTCAGATTCATGCGCAGGCGCAAAAAATGAAGTGATGACGTGTCAACTTGTAAGCTTTCTAATTCGGTCTGTATTCATGACAGATGCTTCCAACAACTTTCTAAAGATCGTTGACATCTAGTGGAAGCAGTAGGAGTTGCGAACTGAATCCTTTCTCACTGTGGTATCTTTAAAACAATGACACTAAATAGTACAGTCACAAAATTCTCATTTTTTTTAATCTATTTTTCACAGGTTTTTGCCTGCAATATGAGTTTTGTTATACTTACAGACACCATTCAAACTGTTTTAGAAAATTCAGAGTGTTTTCTATCCGAATGTGTTAATAATATGCATATCCTAGCTTCTGAGTTGGTGTAGGAGGCAGTTAAAAATGGGCACATATTTCTTTCAAAATTCTCAATACTGCCCCCGTGGCCCGTAGAGGTTAACCCCCACCATCAGTCTGAATTCAACACCTTAGCTAGCTAAGTGGACTGTAGCGAGTTTTCTAGAAAATAATAACTATATATTTACTAGCTATAATACTGACTATTGTGAACACCTTTTGTTAAACTACTTCGTTCCCCTGCCTGTTTATTGATGCGTAGGTGACTGAAAAGTTGGCACGAAACATGCCCCTCTTTAATTTGGCTGAATAGGCTTGTGCACATTTACATTAGTGTTTCATTAGTTAACTAAGTTACTGACTGACTAGGATCATAGTTATTCGTGTTTTTGGTGCTGTTGCATTTCATATGAAGAGAGAGGCCCCAGGCCTAGACAAGACTGACTAACTGTACTGCCTCACTCTGCTTCCCAGGCCTTTACAAGATTGCCTTACTGTACTGCTTCATTCTGCCTTCCAGGCCTCTAAAAAGACTGGCTAACTGTACTGCTTCATTCTGCCTTCCAGGCCTCTAAAAAGACTGGCTGACTGCACTGCTTCATTCTGCCTTCCAGGCCTCTAAAAAGACTGGCAAACCGCACTGCTTCATTCTGCCTTCCAGGCCTCTAAAAAGGCTGGCAAACCGCACTGCTTCATTCTTCCTTCCAGGCCTCTAAAAAGGCTGGCAAACCGCACTGCTTCATTCTGCCTTCCAGGCCTCTAAAAAGACTGGCTAACTGCACTGTCTCATTCTGCCTTCCAGGCCTCTAAAAGGACTGGCTAACTGCACTATCTCATTCTGCCTTCCAGGCCTCTAAAAAGGCTGGCTAACTGCACTGCCTCATTCTGCCTTCCAGGCCTCTAAAAAGCCTGGCTTACTGCACTGCCTCATTCTGCCTTCCAGGTCTTTACCAGACTGACTCTCTTTACATAGACTTTTCTAAGACTGGCACACTGTGTTACAGAGTACTATGCATCTGCCTCCCAGTCTACGGCTGTGTTCGAATACTCATACTAACATACTGTATACCACATACTTAATGAGTATATACTATACACTATTAGTTCATTTTAGTATACTGGAAACAAACTGTATCCTTTCAGTTGAGCTTACTAGCGCTACGCCTGTCTACAGGAAGTTGATTCTGTTGCTATGCAACCTCTTGCTTGCTTGTTAGTATAACAAATGACTAGCTAGACAGTTTTGTGTTTGTAAATTCAATCTGGAGTGGTAGAGTGCGCTCTGGATGTCCTTAAATTCAGAGCGTTGTCAGATTGTCCATTTGTAAATTCTGAGCGTTTTCCCCTCTTGGAGCGTTCAGAGCGCAGGTTGAGCGTTCTGACAGTCACAACGCCAGTGCAGTCAAGCACCCAAGCTAACTGGCTAGTGAATTTATGTCCATTGTGAACGCACAACGACTATACCACTTAGCTAAGACTGATGTGAATAATCAAGTCAATAAACGGTGGGTAATTAGTTATAGCATATAGTTAATATACTGGCAAGTTCAATGTATTAGTAGCCAACTAATGAGGTAGATAATAACTATATATTTACTAGCTATAATACTGACTATTGTGAACACCTTTTGTTAAACTACTTCGTTCCCCTGCCTGTTTATTGATGCGTAGGTGACTGAAAAGTTGGCACGAAACATGCCCCTCTTTAATTTGGCTGAATAGGCTTGTGCACATTTACATTAGTGTTTCATTAGTTAACTAAGTTACTGACTGACTAGGATCATAGTTATTCGTGTTTTTGGTGCTGTTGCATTTCATATGAAGAGAGAGGCCCCAGGCCTAGACAAGACTGACTAACTGTACTGCCTCACTCTGCTTCCCAGGCCTTTACAAGATTGCCTTACTGTACTGCTTCATTCTGCCTTCCAGGCCTCTAAAAAGACTGGCTAACTGTACTGCTTCATTCTGCCTTCCAGGCCTCTAAAAAGACTGGCTGACTGCACTGCTTCATTCTGCCTTCCAGGCCTCTAAAAAGACTGGCAAACCGCACTGCTTCATTCTGCCTTCCAGGCCTCTAAAAAGGCTGGCAAACCGCACTGCTTCATTCTTCCTTCCAGGCCTCTAAAAAGGCTGGCAAACCGCACTGCTTCATTCTGCCTTCCAGGCCTCTAAAAAGACTGGCTAACTGCACTGTCTCATTCTGCCTTCCAGGCCTCTAAAAGGACTGGCTAACTGCACTATCTCATTCTGCCTTCCAGGCCTCTAAAAAGGCTGGCTAACTGCACTGCCTCATTCTGCCTTCCAGGCCTCTAAAAAGCCTGGCTTACTGCACTGCCTCATTCTGCCTTCCAGGTCTTTACCAGACTGACTCTCTTTACATAGACTTTTCTAAGACTGGCACACTGTGTTACAGAGTACTATGCATCTGCCTCCCAGTCTACGGCTGTGTTCGAATACTCATACTAACATACTGTATACCACATACTTAATGAGTATATACTATACACTATTAGTTCATTTTAGTATACTGGAAACAAACTGTATCCTTTCAGTTGAGCTTACTAGCGCTACGCCTGTCTACAGGAAGTTGATTCTGTTGCTATGCAACCTCTTGCTTGCTTGTTAGTATAACAAATGACTAGCTAGACAGTTTTGTGTTTGTAAATTCAATCTGGAGTGGTAGAGTGCGCTCTGGATGTCCTTAAATTCAGAGCGTTGTCAGATTGTCCATTTGTAAATTCTGAGCGTTTTCCCCTCTTGGAGCGTTCAGAGCGCAGGTTGAGCGTTCTGACAGTCACAACGCCAGTGCAGTCAAGCACCCAAGCTAACTGGCTAGTGAATTTATGTCCATTGTGAACGCACAACGACTATACCACTTAGCTAAGACTGATGTGAATAATCAAGTCAATAAACGGTGGGTAATTAGTTATAGCATATAGTTAATATACTGGCAAGTTCAATGTATTAGTAGCCAACTAATGAGGTAGATAGCTAACATACCGGTAGTACCTACTGCTGTAATGATATGCGGTTTGTAAGCATACCGTAGCCAACACATTGTCAGCCAACATAACGTGTAGCGTAAATAATTGAAAGTCATTACTTAATTAAATTGCTCAACATTTTCTTTACATTTGCCACAATTAGTTTAAGCAATTAATTTGTATCACCTCTCGTCGGACTTTGGCTGCATATTTTCCCCCATTTTCTTCAAATCTGAAAACTTTGAAGTCACGCCCATTTCCTGAAGAATTGCATTATGGGCCCTAAAAGTACGGAAATAGTGTCCACTGCGTGTACACTTCGTGTTTTGGCAAATGTAGTACGACATCCGGGAACTTGTGGCATACTAACTCTATCCATACTATGACCAATAAGCATACTACATACTCAATTTACGTCACAAATAGTGCTGTTAGTATGAGTATTGTAACACAGCTTAAGTCTGGAGTAGGCCTAGCCTATATTCAGGACAAGCACCCAGCAGCCCAGACCAACTTCCCATCAGTCCTAGTCCTTATAAGACCCTCTCTTCCCATACCTATGCCTTACATGGCATACTACATAACAGGGCTGCACAATTAATCCAAATTGCATTATTTACAAATGCAATTTCCATATCGCAAGAGAGAAACAAGCATGTTTAACATACATTTTTTTAAATACTGAACAAAAATATAAAAACTCATTCTGCGCCCCTTCCCAATCATGTGAAGTCCATAGGTTAGGGCCTAATGTATTTATTTAAATTGACTGATTTCCTTCTATGAACTGTAACTCAGTAAAATTTTGGAAATTGTTGCATGTTTCGTTTATATTTTTGTTCTCCCTCTCTCCTCTTGCGACTGCTTCCCACACACCCCCTCTCACTCGGGCAGCGCAGTTCCTCCTCCTCGCTGTTATATCCACGATAAGTTTGCATGCTGTTCTGTTAGGTCAAATGCTGTTAATACATTGGTCCAAACAATAACAATGCTGCTTTCCACTTCTTAATATAAATCATTCTATTTTTATGATTCCAGAAGTTCACTTACCTGTTTTGAACTACAGGTAACTGCCAAAATAAAGGAAGCGCCACCATAGAGTGTCTTAATAGGGTGTTACGAGTCGGCAGGACAGCTTCAATGCGACTTGGCATAGATTCTAAAAGTGTCTGGAACTCTTTTGGAGGGATGGGACACCATTCTTCCACAAGAAATTCCACCATTTGGTATTTTGTAAATGTGGCTGGAACTCTGTCTCAGGCGTCACTCCAGAATCTCCCATAAGTGTTGAATTGGGTTGAGATCTGGTGACTGACACGCGCACACACACACACACACACACACACACACACACACACACACACACAACCCCCTATGCCCCTTTGAGACCAAAGCATGTCAAAGTCACTGAGATCTCTTCTAGCCATGGTAGCCAAAATAATGGGCAAATGGGCATTTTTGTACCCTAAGCATGATGGGATGCTAATTGCTTAATTAACTTAGTGTGTATGGATGACACCTTTGTGGAAGCACCTGCTTTCAATATACTTTCTATCCCTCATTTACTGACGTGTTTCCTTTATTTTGGCATTTATCTGTATATCGCACGTGAAATTGCAATATCTGGGAGCAAAATGTTTTTCTGGGCCGTATTGTGCATCCCTACTACATAGTACGGCTTAAATGGCATATACCATACCACGAGTGGACTGACTGAAGGGGAACTTTCATGGCCCACCCACAGCCCCAACGACATCTTGATACGCACCAACTCTGAGTCTCTAAGTCTGCCTCTGATGCATACGAATCTGACTCGCCAGTCTGAACTGTGCAATGCTTTATTTTCCATGACGTTTCTTTCTGCCATAGTCTTGAGCTGAACGCCGAAGGCCAGGCGACAGACCGCGGCAGGGCCCTTTATCTCAGTTAAGTGTCCCATCGCCCTGAATCCCATTGTGTTTCAATGCCAGCCGATCAGCCTAGTCAGTGACACCCACCGATCCCGAGTGGCTTCTGCCTCCCTCCTTCCGCCTCGCAGGCTGCATCCCAAATAGCACCATATTCCCTATATAGTGCACTACTTTTTTGACGTATCCCAAATGGCACCATATTCCCTATATTAGTGCACTACTTTTGATGTAGTAGCCTCAGTCTCCCTCGTTCTTCCTTTCTCTTTCCCTCTTCAGAGGGGCAGCGGTGTGAGCAGCTCACATCACACAAAGACCCCTCTGATATCAGACTGCCCGATGGATGAAAAAAATATGAGGCAAGGGGGGGGGGGACATCAATATTTATACCTGCTGGCCCAATGTATAAGTTTGCGTGCCGTATATTCTTTCACGCCCGGCGAAAGCGTGGCCGGGGATTCCAGGGTGGTCAGATGATAAATAATTCAAGTTGCAAAACCTTGAATTCAAAATGACTTTGATAAGACGGCGAGACCAGAGCGGAGACGTTGTCGGATCGTCCCCCTGAATGGCTCCCTTGACTCACACACACACACACACACACACACACACACACACACACACACACACACACAACGCGTGAGGCCTGTAAAGCAGCTCGTCTTCTCTGACGCTTTGCGACTGTGTATGGATGACCCGCGTTGTCTCCGCACTACAGGACGTTCCCCATTCCTGAGGTTTGTGCACAGTGTCTGTCTATCGGTCCACCGCCTGAGGCAGCCCGCGGTTGGCCGTGTTTGCCCGGCCCGCCGACAAGCACTAACTCAGTTACACTTGGATGGGGGGTACATGAATAAGTAATGAGAGCGATATAAGCGCCCCGAAGTTGACCCAGCCGTTTAATATTTTACAGTGTGGGTTCTGAGACAATGCTGCACGCCAGTAAACGAGCTCAACTGTGAAATGGGACTGCACTGCAGTCAACACAAGTGGTAGTCCACTCCTCCCCACGCTTAAGTTGAATTGAATCATTTCTCTGGGGGGGGGGGGGTTAAGGTACTTGGATCAGACTTAAAAACCTGGTCCGCTTAACGTTCAGCTATGTCCTGAATATGAAATGGTACTTGATTTGCCCCTCTCTTGGCTTGGCACATAATGTCTTGTGAGGTTTAGGACTTTAAAAGCCTGTATGTCAGAGTTCCCCCGACTGGAACCCTGCTGCACGCAGAGACTCCTGGGTAAGTAGGGTAAAAGGCTTACTTGCCTAAATCCCAAAGTATCCCTTTAAAGAGAGAACATGTAGTTTTGGTTACACACAAAGATCTGATGAGTTCTTTGGAATTCTTGGAAACGGGAGGATCTGAAACATGAATGTTATATCGTGTTCATATCCATGTCTTCTCTGAGTCGATGCAACCGAACACGCTCCTCCAAAACATGGCTGTTATCGTGTTGTTTACCTCCCTGTATTGTCTCCCAGTCAGGTTGGATAGCATCGAAACCTCCATCACAAAATACTCTACTGACAGAGCACACAGCAAACCCACACATTAGCGGCCTTGGAGAGATAAGAGCCTATTAGCTTTTGTCTGAAATATAAACAGACTTGAGGCCTCCATCCCAAATGGTACCCTATTCCCTATTTAGTGCACTACCAGAGTGCCATTTGGGATGTGGCCATTAACTAAAGCAGCCGCAGGTGTGTGTGTGTGTGTGTCTTTATTGTGGAATCACTGTCCGCACTGAATGAAGACAGGGTTTGGTTGAAGAAAAGGTGGGATAAGTAGTTTGGTACCTGTGTGTAGAAATGGAGCGATCTGATGGGGGAGTGTGATCCAGGGATAAGCTTTTGCGTAAACAGTCTTGCTTGGTTTGTTTGATGAAATGATTGCAACAGTTTCCCATCTTATCTTCACTCTGTTTGGATTAAGCTTAGAAAGGTTGCTAACAAACATTTCTCATAGCATAACTAGTACAGTAATAGCATTCTGAGAGTCTTCATCAAGGACTGTCTTAAGCGTTAGCCACAAAAACCCTGATTAAGGCCACAGAACGAAAAATATCCTCTTTTTTTTAAATCTACTTCCAATGTCCTCCAAGAGTTGCTGAATTTCCTCTGCACTTCAGTTTGCTCCTTAATTCATGCACCTTGGTTGGAGAGTGAGGCAGCGGCTAGGGCTGGGCGATATGGCCAAAATATTATATCACAATATTTTTTAAAGAAAGTTGACAGTTTGACGGTATTTTATGTCTTTTTAATAATAAAAGTTGTAAATGTGCTTTAAGTAGTGCGTGACCCTAGGGTGGAAACATGCATATTCTAAATGATTTCAATGGGTCTTTCTGATTGTTTTATATTGTTCAATTCAACTTCAACCCCCAAAAAGTCATCATTTTCACACATTTTTGCATTTCAGATCATTTCCACACTGTCACGTCGGGCTGCACAATATGGGCAAGCAATCTGGGACTTATTTTTAACCAAATGTTGCTATTTGACGTTTTAGAGCAAAACACTTGGGTTAACTGTTGGAATCATGGAAATAGAATGTCTATTCTAATTATATAGTTAGAATATAATAGTGGACACTTTTAATACAGTGTTTGATATGACAACAAATGAAAATGCCAGGGAGGAGTTATTGTGACAGGGTAGGAACTAAAGTGTTGATAGGTGTTTTCTAGGAAACCCTATAATCTTTGCATACATTGAATGTTCTCTCTTAGCTACTTCACGTAGCTAACATATTCTTGCTTTGCGTATTCCTCTTTAATTTAGAAGATACTGTTGCTGTTGATTTAGTTCTACACCATCACTGGTATTATAAGGCTGTATAGCTAATTACGCTTTCTCTTACTCAGAACATTTATTAGCTAGCTAGCGATTAGCATTAGCTGCTAACAATCAGCAGCTAACAAGATATAGGAACAACTTGCTAAGAAAAGACAAACTAGCTGTTTGCAGATGTAAGAAACACAAGCTAATAGTGTAATTATAGAATGCTGGTAGATTTATATAAGAAGCAAAGTGACAACTGCATTGTTGTCATCAAAATTGTTGCATATGCTGCATTGACCATGCAGACTGACCACAAGTCTCGTGGTCGAGGAACAACAAATGCGCTCCTTGAGTGACAGGGGGTGGGACTAGGTCTGTGTGGAAAGCGGCGTGGAGAGAGATTACTCAAGAGGCGAAGTAAACTATGAAAATGGATGTTACACAATGCCTATCACATTTTAACAAACCAAACATTAAAATGCCATTATAAAAGGTAAAGTAAAAACCCAAACCGGTCCGTGCATCAATACCGGTATGTAGTAAAGTACGGTATACCGCCCAGCCCCAGTAGCACTGCCTTTGCAAAGAGTAAGCCACACACAGTTCAGTCAGTAGGGAGCTTACGTTGCAGATGACCAATTTGGACAACAGTAATGCTCACAAGCATTATCCCAGAGATATGAGCTACTATCATTATTATTCTCATTGGGGCATTTTCTTTGAGCCTGACTGATCCTTTCGATATTGCCGCCAGCCACTCGCTCATGATTCTATTCATTTAAACAGCTAACCACCGTATATGGACTTCTCACTTACCCCCTGACTAGTGGCAATAAAAATGCTCATTTCAACTTTAACACGTAGCTGTGTGAAGCCTCTCTCCTGCTGGATTATTGCTTTCTACTATAGGAGTATTGCTGATTTTAGCTTGATTAACTCCTTTCCTCTCTGGTCAAGGGAGTGTGGAGCAGAACATCCTTGCTGTGCTCCCACAGGGAAGGATGCTAATAGGCTTACAGAGATGCTGACGGGCTGTGCTCCTATTGTGGAGGATGCTAACAGGCTAATGGGCTGTGCTCCTATTGTGGAGGATGCTAACAGGCTAATGGGCTGTGCTCCTATTGTGGAGGATGCTAACAGGCTAATGGGGCTCTGCTCCTATTGTGGAAAATGCTAACAGGCTAATGGGCTGTGCTCCTATTGTGGAGGATGCTAACAGGCTAATGGGCTGCGCTCTTATTGTGGAAGATGCTAACAGGCTAATGGGCTGTGCTCCAATAGTGGAGGATGCTAACAGGCTAATTGCTGTGCTTTTACAGTGGAGGATGCTAATAGGCTAAAGCTCTGGGTCAGCCAATCAATCAAGTCAATGGCTTTTTCATAGCACATTACAACGCTTTAGAGGCAAAGGCGAAGACTTAACTTTGTATCTGTCCGTTACAGAAACCTCACTACTGTCTGACTGCTGAGGTGACTGTAGGCAGTGGAGCACACAGGAGGTTGGTGGTACCTTAATTGGGGAGGAAAGGCTCGTGTTAACGACTGTAGCGGAATAGGTGGAATAGTAACGAATACAGTGCCAATCCCCTTTGGAGTTTTTCCTATTTAGTTGCATTACAATCTGTAATTTGAATGGATTTTTATTGTGATTTCATGTATTGGATTTAGTCAAAATAGTCCAAATTGGTAATGTGAAATGAAAAAAATAACTCCCTTTGCTATGAAGCCCCTAAATAAGATCTGGTGCAACCAAAAATGCCAAGGGGGTGAATACTTTCGCAAGCCACTACACATTGAATACATGGTTTCCAGGTGTTTTATGCCATTCCGTTTGCTCCGTTCCAGCCATTATTATGAGCCGGCCTCCCCTGGTGAAGCGGTACCCCCCCAATCATATGTCTGGTATTTTCTCAACTACCCACAGTCTCTGATACTGTAGCAGCAGCATGCACTAGCCTGAAAAACACATGCTCAATGCATCATCAAAATGGGAGAGGAATCACAACTTTAATCTCCCACTCCTGTTTTTGTTTGTGCACACAAAGCATTTTGACTGAGTAATATTAACCCTCCACTCCTGAGAGGCTTAACAAAACAGTTAGCTAGTTTCATAGCCAGAGTTTTTTTTATTTTCACATCTGCCTTGACATATGTGCTTTGCTGCTGCTTTCACTTTAATTAATTCCAAAAACGACCTTGGTGAGGGCTTAGAAAAGCAGTCTGTTGATGAGCAAATTGCACCCTATTCCCTATATGGTGCACTATTCCCTATATAGGGCCCTGGTCAAAAGTAGTGCACTATATAGGGGATAGGGTTCCATTTGGGAATTTCTGTGACTAGACCAACCGATCAGAAGAGAACAGAGCAGAACAGTATCACTCTGTTTATTAAAGGGATACTTGGGGATTTTGGGAGATCTCCAGACAGATACCGGCCCTGTGGGTCTTCTCTGACACAGCAGTCAAACAATTCTGAGCCCTGATTGTATGAGGATGTCTCCTGGGAGCCCCCCCCCCCCCCCCCCCCCCAGTGGACTGGGCTTGGGTGTAGTGTCAGTGCGTGATTAACAGGAGCTAATAAATTCTCCTCCTGGCTTGACTCTCTTCAGGGAGGAGGAGGAATCTGGTAGGGAGGATCTCCTGATGGCTGTAAGCAGCATGGCACACTACAGAGCTGGCCTCTCTCACAAAGCCTCCTCACCCACTACCGTATCCAGCTGCAACAGCCTGGGCTGTCTGTCTGACCCACTTTTCAGCTCTCCCTCCCTCCCTCGTTCTCTCTGTCCCTCTCCCTCCCCCTTTCCTCCCCTGTGCGTCTTTTGATATGCGGTGCTTTGGTTTTTGGCAGGCGTGTGTTGACGAGTCACAGCATTTCTCTCTCTCGCTGTATAATATAATATATATATTAGAGGCCTTTCGCGGGTCCGAGAAGTTGGACCTGGGGCTTTCCCATCCGGACCCGATATGCATAAATACATTTTAGAAACCAAGAAACCCACTCGGAATGGACCTGTGGACAACTGCACCCGTTCCTTATAGACCTTGTCAGCAGCAGGAAAGTCAATTGTCAAGCTACTTTATTAACCGGAGCTGATAAAGAGCGAGGCAGAGAGAGGTGGGAGGGAGAGACGAGAGACCGCAACCAACCAAGCCGACTTGCGCTATAGTAGACATATAGCTGCCATAGCGCTGCCATAGCTAGGTTATTTATCATCCAATATGATTACTTACTACCTGTCTTGACTGCATCAAACCCGGGAGAAGCTAGTTAAGTTTGGTTAGCTGGCTGGCTAGGATAATTGAGGCTGGATGCGCATTCTCTTCCTACACAATTACAAACAACTCCATTCAGAATATATAGTAGCCTGTCCTTCTCCTTTAACTTTAAATGTCATCATTTTAATTCCGTCTTCCATTGATTAGATACACTACGTGACCAAAAGTATGTGGACACCTGCTCGTCGAACATCTCATTCCAAAATCATGGGCATTAATGTGGAGCTGGTCCCCTCTTTCCTGCTATAACAGCCCCTAATCTTCTGGGAAGGCTTGAACATGTGGGGACTTGCTTCCATTCAGCCACGAGCATTAGTGAGGTTGGGCACTGATGGGCGATTAGGCCTGGCTCGCAGTCGGCGTTTCAATTCATCCCAAAGGTGTTCGATGGGGTTGAGGTCAGGGCTCTGTGCAGGCCATTCAAGTTCTTCCACAGCAATCTCAAACCATTTCTGTATGGAACTCGCTTTGTGCACGGGGGCATTGTCATGCTGAAACAGGAAAAGGCCTTCCCCAAACTGTTGCCACAAAGTTGGAAGCACAGAATCGTCTAGAATGTCATTGTAGCGTTTTAAGATTCCGCTTCACTGGAACTAAGGGGCCTAGCCTGAACCATGACAAACAGCCCCAGACCGTTATTCTTCCTCCACCAAACTTTACAGTTGGCACTAAGCATTGGGGTAGGTTGTGTTCTCCTGGCATCCGCCAAACCCAGATTCGTCTGTCGGACTGGTGAATGGTGAAGCGTGATTCATCATTCCAGAGAACGCGTTTCCACTGCTCCAGAGACCAATTGCGGCGAGCTTTACACCACTCCAGCAGACTCGCATGGTGATCTTAGACTTGTGTGCTGCTGCTTAGCCATGGAAATCCATTTCATGATGCTCCCGACGAACAGTTCTTGTGTTGACGTTGCTTCCAGAGGCAGTTTGTAACTCGGTAGTGAGTGTTGCAACCGAGGACAGATTATTTTTTACGCCCTTCAGCACTCCGCCAGTCGGATTCTGTGAGCTTGTGTGGCCTACCACTTTGTGGCTGAGCTGTTGTTGCTCCTAGACGTTTTCACTTCACAATAACAGAACTTACAGTTGACCGGGGCAGCTCTAGCAGGGCAGAAATCTGACGAACTGACTTGTTGGAAAGGTGGCATCCTATGACAGTGCCACATTTGAAAGTCTGAGCTCTTCAGTAAGGCCATTCTACTGCCAATGTTTGTCTATGGAGATTGCGTGGCTCTGTGCTCAATTTTATACACCTGTCAGCAACAGGTGGGGCTGAAATAGCCGAATCCAGTCATTTGAAGGGGTGTCCACATACTTTTGTGTGTATATAGTGATTCTCCCAGCTTTTGCCCCACGTGGAGGCTCTGACTGCTTTGATGACTTATGATTGACCAACAACAACAAGCTACACACGCCACTCTCGTGAAAAGCAAAGAGCAGCAGCAGCAGCACAAACTACACAATTTCTCTCTCTCTCTACTACAGCTGGTGCTTTCGAATATGAACGGGTCCTCCCGAACAAGTCAGTTAAAATTACACATACCCGTGACAATCCAATCTGACCCAGTCCGTGACATTTAGTATTCTGGATCTGGACCCACTCGGGTATTCGGGTACAGGTGGATCCTTGAAGACCTCTTATATTTATGCCATATAGCAGACGCTTTTATCCAAAGCGACTTAACAGTGATGCGCGCATACATTTTACGTGTCGGTTGCCCCGGGAATCAAACCCACAATCCTGACGGTGAAAGCGCCATGCTCTACCAACTGAGCCATACAGGATCTCTCTCCCTCTCTGTCTGTCTTTCTCTCTCCCACTGCGTCTTTCTCCTGTCCTGTTCAGAGAACTAGCAGCGGAGTAGGTTGAGAGTGAGCGAGAGAGCTGTCCGTCTGTCTGTCTATCCCAGAGACCCACGTTGCGATGCTATACTCTCCTCTCTCTGCTTTAACACTCGGGCTCAATAGCACAATGGATCGGGCTAAATCAGAACGCGTTATTGTCTAGTGAATGAGCTTCTATTTCATATGAGAGTCAGGTAGTGTTTTATCGCCGGACCTCAGCGGATAATGAAGTCCTCCACGTCCCCACATTCACCTCGTACGCACTGACACCCCACTCTGCTCTTGCTTTTTTGACACGTTTTCCTGAGAGGGATATGTCACACTAATTAAAGTAGTCTCTGCTATATCCATGTAGTCTGTCAGTGGGGCGATGCTGTTACTCTCCCTCTCCAGGGTGTTGCTCAGTGATATTGTTCAAGTCCCCAATATACACGTGTATCCCTCTACACATTAGTGGTATATCAGCTGAACTGTTTTATTAACTGTAAAGCCCTACAGAGAGTCAGTGGTGAGGGCTGCACCCCATATCGCAATATTATTTTGGACTGTATTATATCTGTACTTTGACTCCAAGTGTCGATTTGTCAAAAAGGTAGCGTTAGCTAGCGCTAATCGGCTGTATCTGCGCCAAAACTCTGGTATTTTTCATCCTATAGCATGTTCTCCATCTGTTTAACCCTTGTGTAGTCTTAACATTCTGTGTATTCCCCTTGTCATAAGGGTAAAAATGACCCGCCTTCACTAAACCCCTAAAATGAAGCAGCTTAATTGAATTTGAAACCCCAAATCTATTTGGCATGAAGAAACATCACACACTTTGAAAATCTGGGTTTTCCCACTTCACAGTGCAGAAAGACTGAATTTAATCAGTGGACACCACTCGTTTTATTTCAACATACCTGTCATAATTGTTTTCTTTACTTAAGTAGAGGTTGATTATTATTGTTATTATTGCTAAAGGTACTGCATAGGTGTAAACATAAATTGTTTTGCAAGAGATAGCACTTGTATAGCCTAAGAAAGTAGCAGAAAGTAGTTTTGAATGCATTTTATTGAAGGGAAACAATAACAGCCTTGAACCTTTTTGACAACATAGTGATATATTCTTATATACTGTACACTGAGGAATTCAACTACAAAATACTAGTCTTCTCCCATTTTTTTTACCATTGCCCCTATCCACAAGGTGTATAAACAACAATGAATAAGAATAAAATAAGATAATAGATACAAAACAAAAACATGAAGAACATAAATCAATCAACTCTAATTAGCACATGGGCATGAACTTTTCAGATGTATTTCTCACATGTGCAGCACATAGTATTTGTTTTACAGTCCTTCTTTGGGGGGCAGAATTAGCATCTCCTCCTCTTGCCTGGCCCAGCTACAGCCTCAGGTGGATCAGGACAAGATTCAGCCCCCTGAACAGCTTTCACAAGCGCTGCAGAGACTGCTGTGTGGAGGAGGCGCTCCCTTCTTTGAATGTGTGGGGTTTCAAGTGCATTTCCCAGCTGCTCCAGGAACACCCTCCTCTTGTTCCGCTTATCAGGCATCCAGGTAGGGTTGATCTTGTTCCATATCACGAAGGCATTGTATGTGGACACATCAATGATGTTATGGAAGATGACCAGGGGCCAGCGAGCAGTCATCCTCCTGCAGCTGTAAGTTCCAATCACCTTGTCCAGGTCGTCCACGCCTCCTCTGTTGTGGTTGTAGTACAGGATGATGGCTGGCTTCCTGTTCTCACAATCAATGATCTCAGCCGGTTTGGGCAGTGTGCTCAGGAGGACCACATTCTTCTTCCTCTTTGGGAGGTAAGAAACTAGAGTGGGGGTGGGGGTGAAGGCAAGTTTTGATGAGAAGGCCTCTCTCCCCCTTGTTGCGAGGAGTGCAGGGGGGAGCTCAGGCTTGTTCTTTCTAACTGTGCCAACCATGGTGATCTTCCTCATCAGGAGCTGCTGGCTGAGTTCATAAGAGATGAAGAAATTGTCACAAGTGACATTGTGCCCCCTCAGTCCATCTGTCACATCAAGCACAACCCGCATCCCCTGGTTCTTCTCTGGGCCTCCACTGGTCAGCTTCCCTGTGTAGACTTGCATCTTCCAAGCGTAGCTGAATTGTGCATCACAGGCCACCCATATCTTGATGCCATACTTTGCTGGCTTGCTGGGCATATACTGCCGGAAAGGACAGCGACCTTTTGATAAAAGAGACTAAATGTACCTCCTGAATGGAACCAGTTGCTCATCCACTGTTACTTCAGGCCCAGGGTTGTAGAGGTATGGCCTCATCCACTGTTACTTCAGGCCCAGGGTTGTAGAGGTATGGCCTCATCCACTGTTACTTCAGGCCCAGGGTTGTAGAGGTATGGCAGACGCTCCACCCACTTCTCCTAGACCTCTCTTATGGCCGCCAGTTTGTCTCTCACACGTCTTGCAGGTCTCGACTCACGGTTATCAAATCTTAGCTTTCTTGAGAAAGTGTGAAAGACTTTCAGTGGCATCGTGGCACGGAAAATCGCCCTTCCACTCTCTGCATCCCAGAGACTACATGTAGCCTCGCCTCGGGACCTATACACACCCTCTAAGATTAGCAGCCCTATGTAGGCACGCAGGTCAGTCTCATCCATCCTTTTCCATTTGTCTCCATATTTACGGAAACCCTCCAAATTTGTCAATTCCAGGATGATTTTTTTTGATGGCTGGTGTGATGAACATGTAGAATGTTGAGGTGATGTCCTGGGCAACTGCATGTCTTGTGGGCCCTGGGGTCATCCTTATGATATTTTGTGCTGCCATCCTGCCCTGGTTGTCATATGGTGTCAAGGACCATGTTATTTTGCTGACAAAAATGTTTGTCTTTCAGCTTGGGGGATTTCTTCTTCATCTGAAGATGATGCATCGTGCTCTGGGTTGTATTCCTCCCCATCTTCTTCTTCAGACACCTCCTCTTCTTCTAAATCATTGTTCTCTTGTTCCTCCTGGACATCTGAAAAAATCTGATCTACGACCTGTTGGGCACTGAAACGTGCCCTCATGGCTTCAGCAAAGAGAGAACTGGGGGGACTGTCATCTGCAGCACCTTTTATAGCCTCTGACTGCGTTCCCCATTAGTAAACAATGCTTTCAATAAATGTCTATTTTGTCTGAAATTGTTTTTATCTGTCTGTGAACTGGAGTCACGTGTGGGGTCGTTGAGGGGAGATGCTGCACATGCACAAGAATGTTTTAGTTTTGTCTGGGTTCAAACCGTAGCACACAATCTTCATTTCTCATTTTGTCTTTGTGTTGTGTGAATATTTTATAACTGCCGGTTCAAAAATGACCCTAAGACAATCTTTGTACCCTGGTGGTGTACAGCTTTCATGGAAATATGAACAAAGACCATGTTTCACTTTTTCTAATGTTGGGGTCACTCTAGGAAAAGTCATCAAATTTCAAGTTGAAAAAAGATCATTTAGGGGGTTTTCTCTGTTGTTAAACATGGTGGCGGGTCATTTTTGACCCTTAAGACAACAAGAGGGTTAAATAGTGAGTCAAAAAAATGTCCGCACTTTTATTTCCATGACTGATCAAAACAAATTTTCTCATGCTGTCTTTTGCCTCTGCAGCAAACATGTAGTGAGCAATATAGCGGGACATCAAATACCAATAAAATCGCAGTATAGAATCGCAATACATCTGCACTTAATTATCATGATAAAATCGTATTGTGAAGTCCCTGGAAATTCCCAGCACCTATTCCTTACATAGTGCACTAATTTTGACAATACACTATACAGGGAATAAGGTGCAATTTGGGATGCAGCCGAAGTGCTCTTGCCTCTCCCTCTCTGGGGCTGTGGCCAGCCCTTCTAGTCACTGTAACTCTAGGATCATCTCTGATGCGCACGGTGCACTTTCACCCCGGGGCAGCCCCATTTCCACGCCACGTTCCATGCCTGGTCGTCAGGGGAGTGGCGTCGGTGCCGTGCGTGTGAGCACGCAGACCCGTCTCACACCGCGGTCACTGAGACCTGGACCGCTCGCGGTCACCGACGCATCTGCTGTCATCAGGCCCTAATTAAATCAACGGGTGTCTGGCAGGAGAGGTGAGGAGCGGGCCCTGTTCAGTCCACTTACTACACCACCAATACTCACTCTATCCTCGCTGTCTCTCTGTGCTACAGAGTCAGGGAGAGATGGTGTGAGGAGAGAGTGGGGGGAGAGATGTGTAATTCTAGAATAGAGGGGGAAAAGAAATGGGTTTACTGTGTTGTAGGGATGCAGGGGAAGGAGAGATTGGGGAAGTGATCAGAGCGAGAGGGAAGAAACTGAGAGACATTTGTTTACTGTGTGGTATTGGAGCAGTTGGCCCTGCTCGGCACAGTAAATACACCACTAAGGCCTCTGTGTACGGAGCCAGAGGGAGAGGGAGAGGGAAGGATGAGATGGATGAAGGGATAGAGGAGGGAACAGATAAGGATGGAGAGAGAGAGCGAGAGAGAGAGAGAGAGAGGAGAATAGAAAGTAGGTGAAAAGCTGCTCTGCGTGTGCTATGGAAGAGGAGTGGCCCCTTAGCAGTTATCTGTACTCCTATCCCGGGGCCGAAGGACAAATTGAGGGAGGGGGGGAGGGAGGTAGAGAGAGGGGATAGTGTGGATTGGAGAAATTGCTAAAGATGAGAGGTTAATAGGGTGTGTCCCAAATGGTCCCCTGTTCCCTACATTGTGCACTCTGGTCCCAGGTCAAAAGTAGTGCATTATAAAGGGAATAGGGTTCCATTTGGGACGCAGACCATAGATTAGAGCGGGAGGGAAGTGTCTGCCCCCCCCCCCCCCCATTTGAAGGCCTTCCGTTCCTCATCCCCCATCAACTTGTTGTTGAAAACAGCCCCCCACCACCACCACTCGTAATCTAACACAGATACTGAACATTGTGTCCCACATGAAAATCTATTTTTATCCTACTTGGAAGTAATAGAATAATTAGGATAGCTGGCCACCAGACAACTTAATAAGCAAACTAGCAGCAAGCGATACCAAACATTAGGCCTGTGGTTATCTCCTCCCACACAGCGGCAGCGTGCTGGCCGTATCTCCTCTGTTAACCGTTGGTTTAATGTACTAGCCCCATCAGCGGAATACATTGGGACACAATTCATGTTTTGCTCCTGCTGGAGCTAAACATAGCAGGGAGAGGAGAACAGTTGTGTGTGTGTGTGTGTGTGTGTGTGTGTGTGGTTTCTCAACAGAAATGGATGATGTAGTAGTACCGGTATTCTATTGTTCTTCCCGGACACTGTTTGCACTCTCCTGTTGGCTGGTGTGATATACAGTGTCATTGAGAGATGCCAGTCGAGTCCTCGGTGATGCCAGATCAGATGTGTGCCTTTTTGTTGTGTGCGCGTTCTTGCGTTGTCTATGCGCGTGTGCTGTCTGCGTCAGTGTGCGAGACAGGCAGGGCGGACTGCGAGAACAGATCTGTCTTTTGTGGAGTGTCTGGGTGGCTCAGCTCCGCCGGGCTGTACCATCTGAGTGACAGGACGGACGCCTCGCGCAGCACAGCCTGGCTGGCAGACAAAGGCGGCGTTTTCTTTCTGACTGCGCAGTACTTTTCATCCTCTGTCATTACGCTCTGTCCGTCCGTCCGTCTGTCTGTCAGCGTCCGTCCGTCTTGTCTCTCTCGCTCTCTGCCCTCGAAATATATATCTGTTTTCTCGTCAGCCATATCCTCGCTAGTCCCTCTTCCCATCATCACTGTGACTAATCCTTAGTCACACACTCCCATTGATAAAGATGCACACTGAAATATGCTGGAGAGAAAAACAGCACACACTCTCACACAGATGTGCTTTGACACAGGACACACTGGGAGCCCTCAGACGTGTGTGTGTGTGTGTGTGTGTGTGTGTGTGTGTGTGTGTGTGTGTGTGTGTGTGTGTGTGTGTGTGTGTGTGTGTGTGTGTGTGTGTGTCTTGTTCCTGGCTGTGAGCCATCCTCTCTGTTTTACTGGGGACTACTCCACAGTGGGTTGGCTATGGCCTAACCCGGCAGCTTCCCGAGGGGGAGGCTCGTCGCTCCAGCTTTCCACAACACACACACCGCTACTCCTTCGACAGCCACGTTGTCCCACTGCCAAACCAGAGCCCCATAAACACACATGAAAACATATGAAAGTGATTTGACAGGGTGAGGAGTTGGGGGGGGGGGGGGGGGGTGATGATGCTAAGAGAATTAGTCTAGCTCGAGTTCCTACCCCGGGCTGCAGTCTAGTTACACCCCTACCCTTCTGCCCCGCGTTGGGGAGGTTGAGACTGAATAAAGAGAGAGAGAGAGAGAGAGAAGCTGGGTGGTTTTAATGGGGCCTTTCTCTCTGCTATAGATCCAACCTGGTTATTATAATGGGTTCAGAGGACTGTGAGACGTGTGTCTCTCTGTCTCTGGGTGTGTCTCTCTGTCTCTGGGTGTGTCTCTCTGTCTCTGGGTGTGTCTCTGGGTGTGTCTCTCTGTCTCTGGGTGTGTCTCTCTGTCTCTGGGTGTGTCTCTCTGTCTCTGGGTGTGTCTCTCTGTCTCTGTCTCTGGGTGTGTCTCTCTGTCTCTGGGTGTGTCTCTCTGTCTCTGTCTCTGGGTGTGTCTCTCTGTCTCTGGGTGTGTCTCTCTGTCTCTGTCTCTGGGTGTGTCTCTCTGTCTCTGGGTGTGTCTCTGTCTCTGGGTGTCTCTCTGTCTCTGGGTGTCTCTCTGTCTCTGGGTGTCTCTCTGTCTCTGGGTGTCTCTCTGTCTCTGGGTGTCTCTCTGTCTCTGGATGTGTCTCTGTCTCTGGGTGTGTCTCTCTGTCTCTGGGTGTGACGTGTGTCTCTGGGTGTGTCTCTCTATCTCTGGGTGTGTCTCTGGGTGTGACGTGTGTCTCTCTGTCTCTGGGTGTGACGTGTGTCTCTCTGTCTCTGGGTGTGGCAGGTGAGGAACCTGTGCTACATGGTCACACGGCGGGAGAAGATGAAGAGTTCCCTGTGTGACCTCCAGGAGAAGATTTTCCACCTGCAGATCCAGCTGCTGGAGGAGGACCTAGCTGGAGGTGAGTGGCACAAACGCACACACACACACGCACACGATCAGAGAGCCCGAACACAAGCCACCAGCTGCAGTGTAGGGCTGTGTTTGACACAAACAGACATACATACAGTATTACACTGCTGTGACTTCCTTCCTTCCTGTTATAACCTCAACAAGGGTGAATTCAGGACAGCAGTATGTGGCCCTGTTCTAATACTTTCAAAATGCAACCTTATCTCCTTGTTCAATATTTTAAACATGCATCCTTCCCTCCTTGAGGTAAAATGGGAATGGGATGGAACCCTTGGTCATGATTTAGGGAATACTTCAGGTTTCCATTCCATTCCCATGTGCCTTCAAGGAAGGAAGGAAGGAGGGAAGGATGCACGTGTAAAGTATTTGAACCGAGCCCGTGCCACTTTTGCAGAGGCAGATGGGCAGGGCCCTCCCTGAGTTGGTGCCTACATGGACTGCTGCTCTTCAGCTTAGGCTGTGTTCAGCCCTCAAAGCCCAGTGACTCTGTCTAGTGGATTCACTCTAAGGACTAGATAGTAGACACAAAGCAATATGCTATCACTGTGGAAGCTGAGATCATCCAGACAGGGCCTGCGTCCCCATTGGCACCCTATTCCCCACATAGTGTGCTTACTTTTGACCAGGGCCCATAGGGGTGCCATTTGGGACGCAGGCCGTGTTATGCGCTCTGGCTGTACTCGGCGTTGGTTGGCTGTCCGTCTGCTGTGCGTGTGGAACATGGGACTAGCCCAGTGTTCTGCGTTGGGAGTCCAGCCGTGACGTGTGGAAAGAGAACCCGTCTCCTCTCCCTTTGTGACAGGCTAACTGATGGTTATTGTGGAGCTGGCAGGGAGGGAGGGAGGGAGGGAGGGAGAGAGAGATTCATAGAGAGAGAATACCTGGCCACTGTGACTGACCCAAACTTAAGGAAAGCTTTTGACTATGTACAGACTCAGTGAGCATAGCCTTGCTATTGAGAAAGGCCGCCGTAGGCAGACCTGGCTCTCAAGAGAAGACAGGCTATGTGCACACTGCCACAAAATGAGGTGGAAACGGAGCTGCACTTCCTGCCAAATGTATGACCATATTAGAGACACATATTTCCCTCAGATTACACAGATCCACAAAGAATTCGAAAACAAACCCAATTTTGATAAACTCCCATATCTACTGGGTGAAATACCAGTGTTCCATCACAGCAGCAAGATGTGTGACCTGTTGCCACAAGAAAAGGGCAACCAGTGAAGAACAAACACCCTTGTAAATATAACCCATATTTATTTATTTTCCCTTTTGTACTTCAACTATTTGCACATCGTTACAACACTGTACATAGACATAATATGACATTTGAAATGTCTTTTATTCTTTTGGAACTTCTGTGAGTGTGATGTTTACTGTTCATTTTTGTTTATTTCACTTTTCTTTATTATCTACTTCAATTGCTTTGGCAATGTTAACATGTTTCCCCATGCCAATAAAGCCCTTAAATTAAAATTGGAGAGAGAGAGAAGTAGAGAGAGAGAGAGAGAGAGAGAGAGAGAGAGAGAGCGATATGGAGGCAAAGAGAGGGATATGAGAGAGGTCGCCCAGTCATTATGATACTGACAGCCCCATCTTTCTCCATCTAAGCGAGCAGGGTGCAGGCGGAGGCCCTGTCTGCGGCGTCCCAAATGGCACCCTACTCCCTTCCTAGCGTGTGCAATTTTTGACCAGGGGCCCACGAGTTGCCCTGGTGAAAAGTAGTGCGCCACATAGGGTGTAGGGTGCCATTTGGGCTGCGTCCATTGAAGCAGTGTGTTCTGTCACGGAGCTCTCTGTCCCCTCCCCCCCGGCTCTGTGTGTCGGCCCCTCATTTCCATGTGTGAATAGATATGGCTGCTTAGCGTCGGGCGGACAACACAGGCCCCTGATAGCGCTGAGAAGTGCAGTTGGGAGGTCCTACTACACATCAGCGGGCTTTGGGAGCTCAGGAATGATGAACACTGCAAATTGAGTACCGGCTGGAGAGACTCGCACAACTCCCCAGGCTAACACACACACACATAGGTACAAGGACACACACACACACGCGCGCGCGCAAGGACTCTCACAACCGCACACACACCCTTCCTTTTCCACACACAGACAGATCCCACTCCAACACACACCTGAACTAACAGCCTATTCCTCTTTCAAATGTTAATATGCGCATAAATTCCCACCCAAACCCCACCCCTCCCCTTTTCCAAGACACACACACGTCTTTCTCTAGTTTCTCCCTCTCTAGACTCTAGAGAGTCCTGGCTAGTTATTCTGGAACAGGGTGGCTCGTTTCCCATTCCTTCTGACAGACACACAGGGGGAAGCCCTCAGACTCACACTTTACATTTACAGTAGTGAATGCATACATTTCATTTAAAAAAATCCCGTACTGGTCCCCCGTGGGAATCGAACCCACAACCCTGGCGTTGCAAACACCATGCTCTACCAACTGAGCCACACGGGACTCTTTGCCCTGGGCCCTTTACTTGGCCAAGTGGAATAGTGTGTCAAGACTATTGTCACGCTTGTGAGTGTGGTTACTATGGGTCCAGTACTGGGGCGAGAGGGAGGACATGGACACTGCAGGTTGACTAATACTACACCACAACTACTCACATGACTGGAGGCTGTAATGGAGTCAGGGGGAGTCCCAAATGGCACCCTGTTCCCTATGGGCCCTGGTCAAAACTGTTGCGTTATAGAGAGCGTAGGGTGCGTATTTGGAACGCAGTTTTTTATCTGTCTAGGGATGTCCTACGTTCAAGTCGAGTCTTAAAGGTTCCTTTCTACTGGCTTACCTTCCTGTAGGGGTGTGTGTGTGTGGGGGGGGGACTCTGGGCTGAGCTCTCTTTCTTCTAGAGAGGGAGTGTAAAGAAGCTCTGGTGTCGTGCTAATGAGCGCAGGTAAGCAGTGGGGCACGGTGCAACAAGCACACACACACACTTACACACTCTCTTTTACACACACACACACACACACACACTTATACACTCTCTCTTTTACACACACACACCGCAGCTGAGTGCTCCCAGAAAGAGAGGAAATTAACAACACACTTCAAAAAGACGAATCCCTTGGAGGCACTGCACCTAACTGACGACGCCAGAAAATGTAAATGAGAGAGGGGGGGAGAAGTGAGAGAGAGGGGGGAGGGAGAAGTGAGGGGGGGGGAGGGAGAAGTGAGAGAGAGGGGGGAGGAGGGGTGAGAGAGAGGGGGGGAGGAGGGAGAAGTGAGAGGGGGAGAGGGAGAAGTGAGAGAGAGGGGGGAGGAGACGTGAGGAAGG